>NW_026924858.1:0-24545 GCF_032062105.1 Saccostrea cuccullata
AGAAAAATTCCTGGATTTTTCATATTAAAGGTTTTAAATATATTTGCTATAAAGATAAAATTTCTCCAAGAAAAATCTCTGAATGCCAGTGAATGGTATATTGAAGTAGGAGTCCAAGCACGCATTGTTTCTGAAAGATAAGATGGAGGGGGGCTGGGGTAAGAAGAAAAGAACTTTTATGAGAAAAAAATGACAAGGAGAAAAGGGAAACTTGTCCATACACCAGTCCTATTTCGAAAGGGGATAGTGGGTAGGTTCCAACTTCAGTTCACAATCCCTGGCCTCAATGAACATTTTCAATATTAAAATGTTATGTTTTGGAAAAAATAAGATTTTTTTCCCATACTTTATGGCTGGGGTCCCTTTACACAAACACATGTGTAAAAGAACTTGTACAGCCTTAGAATGAATTTAAGGGGGATGTACGGCCACCTTTAGTGCAGTGAGAACAAAATGTAAACATTTCTTCAAATGACTAAAATACATTATATTTTGATTAAATTTTAAGTCCTTATGATAAAGATACAATAAATATGCATAACTGAATGCATGTTGTGCATAAATAATCTATACTTTTGCAGAAAAATGCTTTTGATATGCTCCTTAGAACTGCGCAGCTACAGAATTGAGCAGAGCCTTAAAAAATCCAAAAAAATACGCAAACTGTGCATTAATGTTCTCTCTACAACCATTTGTTGAGAAAATGTCTAAATTTTGCACCTTTAAATGATAATTTCAAGTTCAAAACAAGGTATTGCTGCCTTCAAAAAGAGTGTAAAGAACCATGAAAGTAGTTCGTGGATAGCAGCACGTGGTCTATTTTTAGCACAGAATTTTGTTTTCCAGACCTCTTCTTAATATGGAGGGACATAACAATCTTTAAATGTAGAAGAGAATTACAGTTGTAAAATATTTCAAATAATATGAACACTTTTAAAAGAGAAAATGTGTTATTGTGTGGCTTAATTAATTCATTTAGTATTATTATGGAACAGTTGTTAAATAGTGTACGTATTGATATAAAAAAAAATCTTAAACTCTTTGATTCCAGGTAAAGAAAAATGAGCACCATCAAAGTTGAAAATTAAGAGCTTGTAAGTTTGCCACAGAATACCGGGTAACATATAATATCTATCAAAATGTTAATTATCACCAATGAAACATAAAGAAATTAAACACATAAAATAGATATGAATGACCTTGTTTTAGTACCTACTAGTACGAGGGGGTGATCAAAACGTTCGCGAACTATCTCTATATCTTCAAAACCACAATTCAGATTAGAAACAAATTTGGTGCATACATAGCCAAATACAAGTTCTATAAATAGAATGAATAAAGTTTTGCTCACAATGTGAAAATGACGTCATTATGCAGGTACTTGTGACGAAAAATGTTTGTCTCAGTGGAACGCGTTCAACAAACGACTAAAATATTTATGGTATATCTTTAAAATGCCTTTGAAGTAGTGTATAAGAATTTGATCACAGTTTATTAAGACAAATGACTTCCTATAAATTCAATCAATGATTGGATAGATCGTTTTAGTGAAGGAAGGCAGATGTTTAAATATGATACTTGATATGTTGCGCGGTGAAAGCAAGTTTTAAAAGGGATGTATTTTTAATTAAGCAATCTGCTATCAAAGACCTCCAATTTACACTTTGAAAAATACTTGAATATTTCAGCAGTGATATAACTATCAAATATCTAAGATGACGTTTACTTTTGATCACCTCTCGTATACTCTGTCAAATAAACATTTACAATTTTCATTACAACGGGGCAACATTTGAAAAGGAATGAAGTCATTCAGAGTGGGTTAGGAAATTTAATGAATAAATAAACTTTATTCTATTTGCCCATTTTGTTAAAAATTGCAATTTTACAGAGTAAAGAAAAAATCAACATAATTATATATCTTATACCATCTTTAAAATGACATTTGGTGGTCCTCCCAACTTAGGGAAAAATTATTAGGTCCGTATTTATATGTGAGAAAAAAAATCCTTAAAATTTAAACATATTTGTTGAGAGAAGAAAAAAAAATCGTGTAATGGCATATAAAAAAAATTGAGTCGGGCCATTTCTAGGCAGTAGATCGGGAGAGAGGGCAACCAAATATTTTTATAACAAATGGTCTTATAATACTAGTGCATGTTCCATCACATACTTAGTAATGCAAAATTTTTGAATCTTTGGCACTATTTTGAAAAACAAACATAGGATTTTCGGGGAGAGGGGGTAGCCTATCCCTTTTTTTGCGATGATAGACATAGCATATGCAATGGACCTTTCTTTGAAATATTGTGCTTGCTTCTAAATTTCAAAGAAACAACTCAATATATTTTATCAAGCTTCGTATGTTCAATGAGCGAGAGTTTACAACGTTGTCAACATAATGAGACATGATGCGTTTTTATGTCCAAACATTACTCCATACAATGTATGGGTCATTGCAAACAATCTAGCTATTAATGTGAGGTACCTGAAGGAAATCCTATAACTGCCTATTTTTTCTTTCTAACTGCTAAACAAAATAGACGTATGTACCAACTTTTCGAATGTAAGACATATAATTACAATTTGTTTTTCGTGCACCGCATATTGTGTAACATTTTCAAATTAAATGCTAAGCATCCTCCTTGCAGTGCCCCATTTGAAAATAACTTCTATCGCCAAAGAAAAAAAGACCCAACGTAAACACATATGTTTAGGAATTTTTTAAAACTTTTTCTTCAGTTTTTAAGAAACCAACAAATTATCAAGACTTGGTCTATGAAATATTAAATACAATCATGGTAATAAACGCATCTATCCACAGCAGATATATGCACATGCCAACCACGTGCTCAGTGGAATGATATTATCGAGGAAACGCGAGCTGTTAACAGAACAGTTTTTCCCGATTTGTTGGAGTGGGGTTAAAATCGCGTTTTTTTATTAATCAGACGATGCGATGCAACAAATAAGAGTAGTAAGTAATATAACCTAATGATTATTACTTAGTAAATTCTTGTCTTGATGTTATTATGGTTGCATTTATTCTAAAATCAATGTTATTCGAACTCTGTGTGACAGAGGAATGGCGGACGAAATAAACACATGGCCTCAGGAAGACACCCATATGAAAAATCAAATTTTCAAGAATTATGGATAATGACAAGAAAAAAGCGAAACAAATGGTTGTAGGCATATAATTAATGAATCAAACTAACACCATTTTCAATGCATTTTTCATCTCGTGAATGCTGTAGCTGCGCAGTTCTAACATGATTAATTTTCTCCTAATTAAAACAAAATAAACTTTATTATTTACTAATTTTGGTCTCTAACAGTAGGTAATTGGTGCATTAACACTTTGAGTAACTTTGGGCTAGTTTAGTAGAGTATTAAGCGCATTCTTGGTATTTCTTATTTTACACCAGACTAGATCCAATATGGCTTATACATCCCCCTTAATGTCATTAAATATGAGACAGTCAAATGTCATTAAATTGATAATACATCATACATGATTGTATATGTAATCAAAAGCCTCAAACATGGAAAATTGAAAACTTAAGAAGTACTTACCTTACTAGACCTTACCACCAGGATCTATGAAAATTAATTCAATATCGTTTTCCAGTGCACCTACACATACAGCTAACGTTACACATCAAATTTGACCACCATCACTACTATCATGTATGGTCACGTGATATAAAAATGTGCAAAGACGTTTGATGAGTAAATTTAGATTAAAATACTTTCCAAAAGCAAAGAAGATATTAATCAATGCAATTTTATAAGCATTTAGACTGCAGTATCATCTTAAAAGTGCAGTCTGGTAAATTTAATTTAGATCGGGGTCGGAATGTTCTTCAAATCGAAATATCGAGTCCGATTGTATTTACGTTTTACGAAACATGACATGATAAAAATATTTAGGACACTCAGTCACCGTCTTGTTAATCTAAGACGGATATCTTTGTTAACAGTAGGAACTGCAGTACTTAGATATCTACATATACATGAAGGAATGACATCTGTAACTTTAGAGTCTCTAAATTTTGACAATTTAGCTCTTCGGTCCCTTCCCATCGACCCAGAAAAGGAAAACTATATTCGACAAGTTTCAGGTGCGTGCTTCTCGAAGGTAAAACCGACACCGGTATCCAACCCACAGTTGGTGGCAGCATCAGTCCCTGCATTGTCACTCATTGATCTGGACTCTGCACAAATAGAGAGGGAAGACTTTGCAGAGTTCTTCAGTGGAAACAAACTGTTGCCTGGCAGTGATACTGCTGCACATTGCTACTGTGGTCACCAGTTTGGGTATTTCTCAGGACAGCTTGGAGATGGAGCTGCAATGTGAGTGATACATTATCTGTGTTTGTTTGATAAGATATGTGTTTCTAGATACATGTGTACAAAAACTACAATGTGTACAATGCATATAAATCGATATAGATAGCCATGTATGCAAATATAGAATATGAATATGATCCATATTATTTGGATTGAATCATAAAAATCCCTGTGGAATCATTCAAGAATGAGACAGTAGCATATGTGGCAAATGAGCAGATTTATTAATAGCCACATAGATCATTTAATTGTTATACATGTATGTTTTCAGGGGACCGAGATTTCAATCCTGGCCAAGTCCATCACATTCTCTCCCTTTCTGTGTTAAATGTACACATGATAATCTTCAGTCAACATTACATGATTAAAGAACTTTATGTTTACTGAATTTTTTTCTTTTTGTACGTGTTATAGGTATCTTGGTGAGATTGTTAACAAATCTGGAGAGAGATGGGAGATACAGTTTAAGGGTTCAGGACTGACTCCATATTCTCGTTCAGCTGACGGCAGGAAGGTACTCCGTAGTACTATCAGAGAGTTCCTGTGTAGTGAGGTAATTCTGTCACTCAAAATCAGGGATATGTTAATAATTTTATTTAGAATTACTCCTGTGCAGTGTGCACACAGCTCACTGTAATTTTTGTTGCCTCAAGAGTGTGTATAAAATATGCAGTGCAGTGGTTTACTTCAAATGCTTCACAGCTGCATACTTTTACATGTATGAGGAAAAAAATATGTTCAGGTTATTAGTTCAATTATGACGTATTTGTCAATGAGTCTTATAAAATAATTTGGCAATCTCTGTTCATAAAGTTTTAATGTGCATGATTCCTCTTTAGGCCATCCATCACCTAGGAATTTCCACAACAAGAGCTGGAACCTGTGTCACGTCAGACAGCAGAGTGATCAGGGATATATTTTACGATGGAAACCCAATACAGGAGAGATGCTCAGTAGTGCTCAGAATCGCTCCTACATTCCTCAGGTCTGCTTATTTTACTGATCCATACATGTATAAGCTGTGTTTCCAAACTCCTGAGAATGGTTTTTGAAAAAAAAAATCCACGGTCTCAAGCAATGGTTCAGAGTCTGCATATAATAAATACTGTATACAGGGAAATTTTCGCCCCCGTTTTATTTTCGCTCCTTTCGCCCTCTTCCTGATTGGGCGAATTTGATACGGTGCGAATTCAAATTACACAGCATAGTTTCGTAAACAGAACTAAGACTGGGCGAATTTAAAACGGGGCAAAATAGTTCGCAAGTGCAAACGGGCGAAAATAACACGGGGCGAAAATAACCCTGTATACAGTAGATCTCTCCAACCAGATTGGGCGAGGATCATACATTTTTGCCGTGGTTTGCATCAATGATAAATATCATGCAAATACATGAAGAAAAATAATTTTAAATTAAATGATGTTGTAGATTTTTTCTTATAACATCTTTTGATGAAGTTTATGATGAAGGTTTAGTTCTTCATTTATGAGTTTTTTTTAATATTATTAGGTTTGGGTCATTTGAGATTTTCAAACCAACAGATTCAGAGACAGGGAGGAAGGGGCCAAGTGTTGGGAGAAACGATATCCTGACCCAGATGTTAGACTACACGGTCCAGACATTTTATCCTGAGGTAAGACTGTGAGAGATATGCCCCTTTATTTTTTCTCCATAGACCTATTTACTCTTACGATTTCACCGTATTTTGTATGGATTTTTAGTTTAAAGTACGTCTCATGTTTTCTTATTATGAAAATATGGAAATCGGAAATACATTCGTTTGGAATTTAGCAGCTAGTTTTTGTTATGATCTGTCTTTGTTTCACGCTTTTGAAACGCTAAAAATGAGAAAGGTTTCAAACACATATCAAGTGATGTCGGGTTGCTAAACGCTGTGGTATTTTAAAATGACAAAGATCATGTTGATAAACCAAGTTTTTGTAATCAAAAAAGCAGTTGTTCTTTTTTAATATGTGAAAAATTGATGGAAAGTTAAATCTTACTGGCAAATGCCAAATCTCACGGAGAAATCTAATAAAAAATACTGAGAGATGACGATATGGGTAAACAGGTCTGTATCCATAGACAGTTTTCATCTTTCCTATGTCCCATAGATTCATAAAAACAGATTACAACTTAATGAAAGTTGTTGAAATTTTTGTTTAAAAAAATTTTCTGAAAATATTCAAAATGAATGCAACAAGTACTAGCCATCAAATTTACATATCAACAGATCTGAAATAATTTTTTACCTAGAAGTTTACATTTATATCCCTTAAATTTTTTATGTATATTAATATTTAAGTATTATATTATTGGGTACCTGTAAAGTGCGAAACGAAATTGAAACGAAACGAACTGAAACGAAATGAAACCTACCAAAACGAAACGAAATCAAAACGAAATCTACCGAAACGAAACAAAACTTTCATTTTTTTTTTCAATTCAAGGTATATAATTATATATATATAGTTCAAGCACTTGTTTATATAAAAACTAAACACCTATAAATTATGCTCCCTACTCTAATGATGTACATGTATTTACATTATGAACTGCTGCCAGCTGCAAATATGTGCAAGCATTATGCATACAGGTATAATTTTAATATGTGATATATTTTCTAATTTTTTTGACTTACTATTATTTTCAGCCCTTATTCATATAGATACAACATATTCATCAAAATTGATGTGTTATATGTAAAAACGCATTTATATAAGGGTTGAAATCAAGTTACCGTACTGTTGTACATGTATTGCAAATGCCTTTAAAGGGGTTTGGGAGTGGCCATTTTCAGACTATTTTGACCTCCTTTAAAAGAAGAGTTCCATATAAAGATATACAAAAATGATTAAATTTTAAAACTAAAATGTATGATATTTTTCTTTATCACATAATTGTTGACAGCCTAAGATATATCTAAAAAATTAAGTTAAATCTGGTGGTTAATTTGTTGACCCCAGCCAGGATAAAACCGGAGATTATCGAGTATTCCATTCCGAGGTTTTGGGTGTTATCATTCAAACAAGTAGGGTACCCCTTATACGAAACAATTGCCTGTGTAAACAAGTGCTTGAACTATATAAATTTCATATGAAGTAAAAATAAACTATATACAGTTACACATTATATATATAACTTAATGCATACCTGTATACCTTGATTTGAAAAAACATTCCGAAAGTTATGTTTTGTTTCGTTAGGTTTCGTTTTGATCTCGTTTCGGTAGGTCTCGTTTTGTTTCGGTAGATTTCGTTTCGTTACGTTTTGATTTCGTTTCGTTTCCCTTACCAAACTGATATGTTTGCTGCAGGCCTGCAGCAAGTCTGCTGCAAGCTTGCAGCAAACAAAATTGTTCGCAGGAAAAAAAATTTCTTGTTGGCAGATGATTGCCGCTAGCTGCGATCTTGTGGCAAACATTGCAGCAATTGCTGCAAGCTTGCAGCAAATTTGCAGGAACCCAGCATGTTTGCAGGAACATTGCAAGAAACATACACACCAATTTAATGTTCGCAGCAATTTCGCAGGAAACATTTCATGATTTGAATGTTTGTAGGAAGTTCGCAAGAACAGTAAACAAGTCAAATCAGCCAATGAAATGCAGATTGTACTGTGGTTAACACAGAACTGGCCATTTTGAATTGTTTGAATAGAAGGTGTACATGCTTCAGTATTTTGTAAGGAATATATACCATTTTGAGTGATTAAAAGTGCAAAACTCTGGATGTAGGTTTTCATTGGCATGCATGATATCTAATTGGTAAGATCTGATTTTGTTTTTTGTTTTTTTTTGATATGGAAAAAATGTTTCTTAAAAACAGGTCTGAGTAACTGATGTAACTGCTAGGTCAGATCTAAATCTATTTATTATGAATTTCAGCCCTCATTTTAAAATCACATATACATACTTCTTAAATGTATTAATTTAATGGACCCAAATCAGTTACATGTTTTCAAATGAATAAGTAACTGTAATCACGGTTCAATTGAAATTATATTTAAATTTCTTAATGTTCTGTTGATATAACAAAAAGCTATTTCATGCACTTAAATTTAAAAAGAGTATGGAAACATTGTCTAGGAACATAAAGAGAACTTCTCAAAACTGCATAAGATTGCATCATTTCAGAAACGTGGTAGATTTTCTCTAAAGTTAACAGATTTAGGTCAGGACAAAGGCTTTCCGCGAACTTGCTGCTTGTACACAGGAATGTGCAAAAAACCATAAGGAAATTGTTTGCTGCAAGTTAGCAGCAATGTTTGCCGCAAGCTTGCAGCAAGGTTTCCAATATTTGGAAAATCCAGTGTTTGCTGCAGACTTGTAGCAAACCTCATTTGCATATGGTAAAATGTTTGCTGCAAGCTTGCTGCAGACTTGCCGCAAAGTTGCTGCAAACACCAAAGGCTTTGTTTAGACTGTTGTGCTTTCTTGCTACATTGCCTCAAGCTTGCAGCAATGTCTGCTGCAAGTTTGCAGCAATATCTGCTGCAAGTTTGCAGCAATGTTTGCTGCGGATTTGCAGCAAATATTTGCAGGAAGGCAGTATTTTTGGTAATGGTTTGATTTCGTTTCGTTTCGGTAGATTTCGTTTCATTTCGGCAGATTTCGTTTCGTTTCGGTTCAGTTCGTTTCGTTTCGTTTCTATTTCGTTTCGCACTTTACAGGTACCCTTGTATTATTATATCTGTAAACCTTATGAATAATATTTGTTCCTTAGTTATGGAAAGCTCACAGCTCTGACAAAACAACTGCTTATGTAGAATTCTTCAAAGAACTCACAAGACGTACTGCAAGACTAGTAGCAGACTGGCAGAGTGTGGGCTGGTGCCATGGGTAAGGACACCTGTCCTCAGAATGTCATTTTACCAATTACATTTATTACCTGGTTGCAAGTGCACAATAATGCAAGATTTAAAGACTTTGTTTTTGAAAGAATGTTATTTTTTAAAGGGCAGCAAAATTACTGTAAAAAAACTGTAAATTATGAAACCTAGATAAATTTGTTTAAACTTTGAATTATTAAACCTAAATAAAGTTATTTATGATTATTATTGGATATAAATGTTGTTTTGGGGGCATTTATATGTTAATAGTATTTTTTTTAACTGCAGAGTTCTGAACACAGACAATATGAGTATTGTGGGAGTGACCATTGATTATGGTCCCTTTGGTTTTATGGACAAGTATGACCCAGATTTCATTTGTAATGCCTCAGGTAATGCAAGTTCACATACACTAACAGTAATCACAAATTCAGCTACATAAAGTATACATTCACATCACTATACATGTATACACCAGGACTGACAGTGAAATTTTGTAGAGTAAAAAAGGATTTTAATGGTTGTGTTTATAAATTTTGATCTGTATGTATGACAAATGGTAACCTCTTCCATATGGTGTTTGTAATACAGATGATGGTGGGAGATACACATACATAAAACAACCCCAGATTTGTAAGTGGAATTTAAAGAAGTTTGCAGAGGCTATTCAGGGAGTAGTACCTTTAGCAAGGACAATTCCAGAAACTAAGATATTTGATGAAGAGTATAGCGATTACTACACAAAGAAAATGAGGAAAAAGGTCTCAAAATTAAGCTTTTTAGAAGTTGTCTAAAATGAATTATGTCCTGTTTTAAAAGGCATTGAATTTAAATTAGTGATAATTTTTGTAATTAGCATTTTTTTTTGGTGATTTTACATGTATAAAAATGTCATACACTATATACAATACAACAGTAATTCCTTGAAGCTATAATATGTTGACGGTGCAACCGTTATGGCGAGCGCAGATATTTATTTTGTTATAATTTTGATCGGGCTCGTCAAACTGCACGTGACATTTGGTGCATCTAGACTCTGACGTCATATGTGAGTTACATTTCCAAAAAAGAAGCCTGAACAGTGCTGAAAGTAAATGAAAAAAGTTTACTATTTATCTTCAATATTTACCCATTAAATCAGGGCATGTTTACTTTTAATTGAACTTTTGCTGCTATTCTCGCGAGAACATAGCTTTAACAAGTGATGCATTGTGGGTGGGTCCTAAATACTGCATCAAAAAATTCTATCGAATGAATGTGCAGTAGTCCAAATTTTCTCTCTGCACAGGCATTGCTTTAAGAGCTCGCAGTGGCAAACAAGTACTGTTAATCACATTTTGTTTGCAAGAACTTAATTTTTGCGTTATTACGCGAGACAATGAGCTCGCGAAAATTTCATTCTCACATTTAAAAGTATTTCTTACGATTATATAGAGGAAAAACAACAATTCGTGAAAATTATGTCTCGCTAATAAAGAGTCAATGACTATCTCGAAAAATAAGGTGTCGCGAAAATTTAGTGATCTACAGTACATATTACTTATACATCACTGTATTGGTCCCTTGTAGTTTGGGTTGATCAACAAAGCAGATGAAGAAGATGGGTAAGGCTTTTATTTCTTTTTAATTAGTAATCACCATATGTTTGGGATTCACTTGATTATTTTATTTAATAATTGATTTAAATTTTCATAAACAGGAAGTTGACGGGAACTTTTCTGGACACAATGCGGAAGACTGGTGCTGATTTCACTAACTGCTTTCGCTGTCTGAGTCGCCTCCCTTTACCTGGCTCTCCTGATTTTGAAGATAAATTACAGGAGGTTATTCAGTACATTCTTACCCAGTGTTCAACTGTAGAGGAGCTGAAGAAAGATTATAGACCAAGAATGAATCCAAGGTAGGCACAGAAAAATTGGGGGAAATATTTAAAAAATTTATAAAGAAATGTGTTTATGTATCTTTTTGTTTTTTTCAGGCAGTTTCAGATGATTCTGATGTTGATGGAATCAAATCCTCAAATTGCACCTTCACTAGGAAGAGGTTTTTCTGCCTTTACCCAAGAAATAGAAAGGCTTGAAAAATATAAGGAATTAGAGGTATACAAAAGATTCTCTTTAAATCCATTTGAAAATATATACACACTATAGATTTATCTGAATCAAAATGTTAATTATAAAACCTCTTTTTATTACACAAAAAGCGGCTTTATCTATGAAAAGAAAATATACTGTATACATGGAAATTTTCGCCCGCGTTTACTTTTTGCCCCTTTCGCCCTTGTCACAAGTAGGCGAATTTAAAATGAGTCAAATTAAAAGAACACAGTAAAAATTCTTAAACAGAACTGTGACTGAGCGAAATTTAAAACGGGGCACGAAAATAACATGGAGCGAAAATAACCATGTATACAGTAATTAAGATAAGATAATCATTTTAAATTTGTTTAGCTCTCATTTTATTTTATCACAGAAAATTACAGAAGAGGATAAGAAGAAAGAGAATACAGACCTGTGGACAAGCTGGTTTAAAACCTATACTGACAGATTGAAGGAGGAAGCAGAGGGAGTGACTGACTTAGAGGCAGCCAATCAGAAGAGAAAAGAGGTCATGAACTCTACGAACCCAAGGTCAGAATTTTTTTTGAGTATACATGTATTTTAAAGTACTTTGAGTTTATTAATGTGATCCTTGTATTTTCAAATTGAGAATAAATAGACTGTGTTTCTACAGAGGTTTAAAGCACTTAGACAAAAAATACTCCTCCAAAAATGCCTCAAGTCTTGATAACTATTACAGTGGAGCCTCATTTATCCGGACGCTTTGGTTCCCAGTCAATTTGTCCGGATATGTGAAGCGTCCGGATACCTGAATCACCAGTTAAACAAGACATAATAACATTTTAAAATTCTGTTCCGATGAAATAGCGTCCGGATACTGAAGCATCCGGATATCTGGCGTCCAGATATCTGAAGGTCCACTGTACTTGGTTTTCAGGTTTATTCTCAGGAACTACATAGCCCAGAATGCAATAGACGCAGCTGAAAAGGGAGATTTTTCAGAGGTGCGTCGAGTGCTGAAGGTTTTGGAAAAACCATACAGTGATGAAACAAATCTGGAAAGTCTCCTTCAGAAACCAGTGGGTAAGAAAATGCTAACTCTGGAATTTCCTTCAGTTCAACCCTTGTAGTACAAAATTGTCCAAAATATTCAGTTCACCAAAGAAAATTTTCAGATTTATACAGGATATTGAAAATATTACTAACTTTGCTATCTTTGCCAACCAAGTATCTGATTTGTATCCCCTCATCTTCAAAAATATTTGTATACAAGAATAGATATGGGTTACCCCATATCCAAAGATATTCGACTTTTAGATTTTAAAATGTGTTTAAAAGTGTTTAATGACTTTTATGAAAATAAAACTGCACTGTCTAGTTATAGAACTTGTGTAAATTTCGTGAGTCCGTAGCATTGCGGTCACCCAGTCTCCTAATAAACAGTACACATACCTGTGTCCGCAAGTCCAGTTAGCCTTGGTCTACACACGTGCGATGGAGTTGTCAAACGGACTCCCGCGAACAGAGAAGTTACGAACTTTTTTTCATAATTAGATCACATGAATTCATACAAATTCAGATTAATAAAAATTAAACGATTGTCAGTTTAGAAATCCCCCGCCCAGTTCGGGTTTTGTTACACAATTTATAGGTACTCTCCCTATGTGTACTTTGTCTACACACATGCAGGAATCTGCCCAGGGATTGAAAATTCCGTCATTTAATATATTACACACATAGAATGATTTTTTGTCTCTAAGAGGAAACTATATGATGATTAACGAACAATTAACATGATTTTACTACAGTTGTTGATATAATATAATCAATTCATCGGTTAAAAAATATCAACCGAAGAATGACCTAGATATTCTCTGTTATCAAACATGTTAAAAAAAGCTGAGGAGGGAGCGAGCGTAGGAATATTAACATTTTTTATTTGCATTTAGGGGGGAAAGTGATCTTTGGAGGAAAAATTCACATTAATTTCAGTTTCTTTTACGTATGACATACACAACATTATTCTTATCACGAACAATTATGTTGTATCTACTTATTAATGATGGAACTATTTTCGTTGGAACAATTTGTGTGAGTCGCCGCTGACTACAGTAATATATCTAGAACAGATAGTAAGCACTGATCGAATATATTAAAAACAATTCAGACTTTCAAATAGCACAGTAGAGTCATACTCCTACAAGTAAGAACCTTGGTTAATGTCTCTGTGTTCCTTATTGTTAAGCGGCACCAAGTCAAAAGAATCTCGCCGTGAACCTCTAGCATGCTGGAGTAAGTAGAGTCAGGGTTCGTTGGGAGAGATTGGAATTTGAAATAATTATTGATAAGCCAAGAGGCTAGGCACCTTGTAAAATCATTCATAAATAGGAAATAACATATATTTTCAGTATTTTATGCAAATTTCTTACAAAAGATTTACATGTATATTCTTACAGAAGCTTCCAAAGGGGCAACTGAGGAAGAAGTTGATTCCAGTGGTGATTTACCAAGAACATTTGTAGGACAGTTTTATGACGATAAGCCACCTTTGTGGTCAGCTGACCTGAGGGTCACATGATCCTCGTAAACCACACAGAATCTGCCTGTTCGTCAAGCCTGGAGTCCGAGGTCACATGACAGAAACTGATATACTTCAGATGTATGATATAAACAGTGGTAGTTATGGTGAGATACATATATTGATGATTCAATTCTCAAAAATCACTATTTCTAGAGTTTTCAAAATTATTGGGCATCTTTCAACATTTGTGATCAAAATTAGAATTCTTCAATATCAATTTATTGATATTCCCATTTTCATGGGATTGTGTCCGAATTTGTTATTATTCCTCAATATTGAATATGGCCCGCACCTTCGAATATGACATTTATGAGAACTTAATGAACTTGTATGTGATTCAATGACTGTGTAAACATGTCTTCCACAATGGTTATTTGTAATGAGACTTCACAGCAGTGATTTTATTAATTAGTTAGGAACAGGTTGTCGGTTCTGTGTGGTATTAACAGATTCAGGGATACAGATATTGCATGATCTAAAGAAATGCATCATTTCTTTGTTTATGATGGTTCTGAATTCAACCTTAGTTAATAGGTATTCAAAACTTGAATTTTATAGTCATGTATAATTGTAGTCTTGGATTATTACATTTGATAAAGAACATTTTTATTGTATTATTACAAATAAATGGGTTTTTTTTTAACTTTATTGATTCTATGCTAAGTCAAAAGTGACTTTAACTATGTCTATTTTCATTTCTCTTCACAAAATAAATCAGGGAAAAATACATTTTGGAAACAGAAAAAATTAAAGCTTAATTTTTTTAATATATTGATGCTCATTAGACATACTATTGGAGCAAGCTTTTAATTTTTGGAGAACCTTATTTTTTTGTTGATTTATTCAGACTGGTGTTAGATTTTTGGAAACAAGCTACTATGATACATATGATATTCATCGATATTAAAAAAAAACTTGTACATGAATATGCATTCTCATATTGTTAATATGTCCAGATGTATTGTATAAGATAACTTGTTATTTAAATCATAATTAAGAAAAAAATTCTGTTGTGTTTCCTTGCACTAGTAACAGGAAGGGAGAAAATTAATGGTTGGACCAGGAATCAAACCAAGAACCTCTGCATTACTAGACAGGTAATTTAACCACTTGGTTATTAAGGCTGATGCTCATGGTGCTTATAGCTCTAACCTCAGTGACACATTGCGCCCTCCTTAAGTTGATCTTCATCTCAAAGACACACAAGCAATATAATTCTTATTCTATCAAATATCTTAAAATTGTCCCTCTGAGTAACACATCAAAAATGCTTTTATATGATTTCTTTCAACATTTAAAACTAACAAACTACTGATGTTTAAAAACGTTATTCTAATATTTTATTACGAAAAATCACAAGTTTATTCTAGTATTCTATTAACAACAATTACAAATTATGTTAAAGAAACATTGTGTAAAGAAAATGGAAACAATCAGCATTACTTGATTGATCGTAAAAAAATTAAGAAAAAAGTGTATTTAAAAATGCAAACTAGATGATTATCGAAGAACTAATGCAATATTGCTATACAATCAACAGAGCTCTGTGGCAACGCACTTTGAAAAAATTACGCACTTTGAAAAAAATTTCAAATTGCTTTAAAATTGGGACAAAATCAACGCACTTTGAAAAAAAAATTCAAAGTTGTTAAATTTGGGACACACTCAACGCACCTTGACCTTTTTTTTCAAAGTGTGTTAAGAGTGTACATAAACATTTTTTACCATGGAAACACTTAACGCACTTTGAAAAAAAAATATGCATGAAACAAATTCTAGACTTATGGATTTTAGTTATTGAGAGATCAACTTGAAAGAATTATATCTTTCGAAAAACTTTTTAATTTACATGTACTCATTTAACCTCATTCAGAACAAGGAAAAGGTCTCTCAGACAAACTCCTTTTTTTCTTATACATTGTACATAGTCATCGGTAGCAAATTGAAAGTGGATCCCCCCAATTTTCAATGCCTAAATTATGTATATCTTTGTAAAACATTTGTGTGACTACCCCCCCCCCCCCCCCCCAGGTACAGATGCCTATGCTACACCAAAATATATGTATTTGCATAACTGGTATGACTATAAAAACTTTCAATAAATTTTAGTTTACATATAGAATGCATGCAAACTGGGAAAAAAATAAGTACAATAAAACATTTCACAGAAAAAGGATTTTCAAAGTATGGAAAAATCAAAATTGCTCACTTTTACACCCTGAAGTGGTTCAATTATTTATCATAACCAAGATTTACAAGAATATTGACCAAGCCATACACATTTTTTCAAAGTGCGTTAATATGATCGACATTAACGCACTTTGAAAAGAAATTTTATTTTTTCAAAGTGCGTCGACTTGGTTCCAGATTTAACGCATTTTGAAATTTTTTTTCAAAGTGCGTAATTTTTCAGGGTGCGTTGTAACAGGGCTCCCAGCCCCACACACCCCACCAAAAACCCTGACCCAGCATGCCCAGCGTTATCATGCATTTAGTTTGTTTGCTAAAAACCGAGAAGCAGAGAATCTTATAAAATAAATGCAGTTTTATATACACATGTAATATCAAGAGAGCCTAATGCCATTAACCACAAATCTTTACCAAGAAGTCGAGTTTCACAATTTTGTGAAATGCTCATTTGCCCACCTTAACCATGCATGTAGAATGTTTGATTAAACCAAGAAATAGAGGAGAATATTTTTATAATGTATTTTACTATATCATCAACAGAGCCCCGTGTTTACACCAGTACTCCTGACTTTGAATTTTACTATATAGTCAATGAGCCCTACTCCTACTTCAGAACCTTTGACGGAAGCCTGGGATCATGAATTTCACAATATTTAGTAGAGGGCTTAATGCTCAATACTGTCATACAAATAGTTTATTGCTTGGTGACAAGGAGAAAAAGGGTTTTTATAAAATAACTATTTAATTTTCAAAATTGATGGTTTTAGCCCCATTCCTCACAGTCTAGTGGTAGCAATCATTCCCCATTACTCAGAAATTCCGTATGCAAAAATTGGTACAGTGGTTCTGATGGACAAGCTGAAAATGTTCAAATGTTTAAGACAGACAAAGGACGACGACGGACAAAATCAAAGACAGTAGTTCACCTTAGTGAGTCAGGTGATCTAAAATTGAGGATAAAATAGTGTCCGATCATAGTAAAACAGGTAAAAATTTATTTTATACAACATTTTTATTCACATAAAGTGAATGGGATCGGGCAGCAGGCATAGCCTATTTTAGCCCTGTCCCTAGTAAAAATTGTTACTTTCTTTGCTGACAGCCACAAAGTACTCTTTCCATGCTGTTTTATCATTAAATAATTGCTTTTACGAAACATTATGACAAACAATTTATAAATACATTGTATCAGAATATGAATTTATGTTTCTAATCTGTTTGATATAGACACATCATAATATCTTTTCAATTATGTTCCCCAAACGGAGTTTGGGAACATATTGTTTTTACTCGGTTTCTTATTATGTTCCCCAAACGAAGTTGGGGAACATATTGTTTTTACTCTGTTTCTTATTATTATTATTATTATTTTTCTTCTCGGGAAAATTTTGTCCGCGAATGATCTTGTAAAGTACACATCCGATTAAGGGGAAACCTTTTTAGGGTAAGTAGGCATGTTATGTAGATTTGCGGAATCTAGGTCATTTTCCGCGCACATGCTTGCAAGAGCGCGCACGTGCAAAACTTGAAATGACCAATATATAATGGATATAACCGTAACTTTTCTATTTTTAGACGAAATGTTTTGAAACTCATAATGTAAGGATATATGAGTAGTATGCACAAGATGACATGGTCAAAATAGCAAGATCGCACGTGCAAGCACGTGCGCTTCGCTCTGATTGGCTGAAACTAAAGTCTCAATATCTTTCTTGTTTTTTGATAAAATCATTTGAAATTTTGAACATAGTCATACATTAGGGAGATCTACAGCCCGTAATAAAAGAAATATCAAGAAAGCATGTGCATGCACGTGTGCTTGCAAGAGCTCGCACGTGCAACACGAGAATTAATTGATACAGACGTAACTATTTAAATTATTGATGATATGCTTTAAAACTCATATTAGAAGTATATTATAGAAGCATAGACAAGATGACATGGTCAAAAAAGCAAGATCTCACGCGCATGCACGTGCGCTTCGCTCTGATTGGCTGAAACTAAAGTCTCAATATCTTTCTTGTTTTTTGACGAAATCCTTTGAAATTTTGAATATAGGCATGTATTAGGATATCCTACAATAAGATATATAGCAATTATTTTGAAAACACGTGCATGCACGTGCGCTGCAATCTGATTGGTTTATGCTTTAAATAGCTATAATTCCCTTGGTTTTCAACCAAACAGGATGGGATTTGGAACATGGATAGATATAATGGACTTCTACAAGAAGACATGGTCACCATGCACATGCATACACGTGCATGTACGTGCGCTGCAATCTGATTGGCTGAAACTTTGAACAGCTATAACTCCCTTGGTGTTCAACTAAACGGGGTGGGATTTAGAACATAGATAGATGTAATGGACTTCTACAAGAAAGTATGGTCGCCATGCTCATGTTAGCACGTGCGTGCACGTGAAATGAGTAAAATCAAAAATACACTTGAATTAGCGTATTTTTTAATACGTTTGGATTAAATACTTTGATATTTAGTATATTAAAATCTATAGATTGTAAAGACAAGATTATATGGTCATTACGCACATGCATTCACATGAGTATGCGTGCAATGCTAAAATTTGAATGAAATTGGTGCACTTCTGGGTAAACGTTGTTAAAGTCTCAAATGCATAGAGTTTGTCTTATTTAATGAAGCTTATAGGGAATATGGCACCAAAAGGGAGTTGGGGAGCGTTTGGGGAACATCTGTAACGGTCCCCGTTACAATTAGCACTAGTTATTATTATTATTATTAAGTCTTCCGTTCACAACGGAAGACTTATAGTGATTGTATTGTTTCTTTTTATTATTATTATTATTATTATTATTATTCCTCCCAAATTTTGTGAGCGCGATTACTCAGAGATGGCTGGATAGATTTTCACAAATTTTCTCATGTGAGTAGGTTGATATATGAAGTTTATATAAAATTCCGTTTTTTGAAAAATTCACTTCCGGTCCAAAGTTATGGCCGATTTTCGAATTTTAAAATCGACTTTTGTCCGGCAGTTTTCTCGGAAACGGTTTGAGGTAGAGATATGAAATTTACAGGAGTATTAGATCATGATATTCTATTTGTTTTGAAGTTGTTTTCGTGTGTTTCCGGTACTTCCTGTCCGAACCGGAAGTGAATTTGTTTTTGGTCAATTTTTGATTTTTTTGTTTTTAGATATTTTTTCAAGATATTCTTATGTAAAACAGACATTTTTCTACAAATACTAAATATATAATTTGTTTTTAAATCAGATTCCACATTTTGTATATTTTCGGTACCGAAATTATCTCTATTTACGTAGTATGTATAAGGTGGGCAAAGAAAGATAACTCTGACCTGTGAATGAGAATAGAACTTTCGAGATAAAGGCGGAAATAGTATTGATGACGTTAGAGACATATATACGCTCTCCAGATCAACATATTTACACATTCAATATTCTCTCTTTTGCATGTTACTTAATTCACTATATGCATATTAGTTTAAATTTGACTGTGTAGTGTAAGTCTGTATATTGAAAGTTTTTGATTTACAAATTTATATCTAAAAAAAAAAATCCGTTCTGTGTCAACTTAGCACTTTGAAGAAATAATATTGTACGCAGTATACATTACAGCGATGTATATACAAATTATTCTACAAAAATACTAAACATATTATTTATTCAATCGGATTCTGCATTTTGGAGATTTAAGGTTCCATCAATAAATTCATTTTCTCTATTTACGTAGTGACAATGAGCAAAGATAGATAACTCTGACTTGTAAGTGGGAAAAGAACATTCGAGATAAAGGCGGAGGTAGTTTCCCGCAGACGTCTATATCCACACTTTTCACATAAAAAAAAATAATTAGACTTTGAGTTTCCATATCCACTTCTGCATGAAAGATGGCGTTGGTTTTCTGCTTTCAGTATATGCATAGTTTAAAGTTGTCAGCGTAGTGTAAATCTGAAATTTCTGTTATGATTATATTAAAAAAAAATATTTTTAATTCATTCTCTAATTTGAATGCGAAATTATCCCGGAATCCGAGTTTTATGTTATATTTACAGTACTTTCTTTCGTTTGTAAGGAATTTATTGTACAGAGATAATAATAATAATGTATAATAAATTCCTTACAAACGAAAGAAAGTGTCTGTAAATGTCTTGTGTCATGGTCATTTCTATAGCCACTCCCTCGACATCAAACTGCACGCGACATTTCGTCATGGGCCTGGGTCCATCGTAGACAGTTCAAACAAATCAGAAATTACGAAGGAGATGGTTTCATTGGAAAGTCAAGCGATGTTAAAAGAGTGTGCAATTGTATTTGATGGATTAATTTAATCAGTGTGAATATTTCAAAAAACCATAAGGTACTGGAAACCTGGATCCGTCCGCACTTGATCCGCGTCATTACTGTTACTACGGATATGGTTGCATGTCCGGAGGAAATCCGAATGGAGTACGGTAGCCACTGGTGTCAAAATTATGGAATGCATTGTGAAAAAGTCCGAATGCATACTTGTATATTATACGAACATGTGTCAGTGTGCATGTAACTCAAGGAACCCAGGAAACAGGTACTTCACTTTTAAGAAAATCATCGAACTGCGCGTGTTTTCAATATTGTCAGATTTAAATTATCTTATTTTCATTTGAATATACGTGTTTTTAGTGAAATTCTGTGTATTGTTTTTATTTTTTGTTTAAAGCAGTTAACTAATGAGTTTACATGTATTTCTCTTGAAAATGGTTTTCACGTAATTCAGGGATGGAGTCTAAATCAAATTACAATTACTTTGACTTTCTCTTCAATTAAATTACAGCTAGGTCTTATAAATCATGTAATTCATTGCTTTATAATTACTTTATAAAACTGCCTCTAATTAATTACAGTCAAGTAAAATTACTTTTTTGTTCATTTACCCCATCCCTGTCACGTATGCATTTATAGAGTGAGATGGGGGGGGGGGGTTTAGATTCTGTGAGATTTCTCATGTTTCCACTAGATATTGTGTATAAGCTTTCAGAAATTAAAAAAAAATATATTTAAAAACCATCGAATTCTGTCGGAAGTTATTGTACGGCTAAGCTCCGCCCCCTAGAAGTTACAGTACGTTAGAATTCAGCCAAAGGTTTTCTACTTGATTTAAAGTATGGCCAACATCAAAAGAAAAAGTACCGCACCATGACACAATTTCGATTCTAAAATATTATATGTACTCAAAAGGGGACTGAGAGAAAGGAGAGTAAGTGTAAAGCTTTTAGAAATAAATTGATATCTGCCACTTATACAGTGTAATTAAAAGAAAGAAAATCAATCTAGAGATTAGATTTGGTTTTAACATGTATATTTCATTGATAAAAAGACGTTATTTATTTTACATGATCTATACTTTTATATACCCGAGAAGTTATTCAAGATGAGAAAAAGCGATTCTTGAATTTTTGTGAAGTACTGGTACTCAAAGGGTTAACATTCTGTAAAAGTTGCGCTTTTCTGTGTGAAATAATGCTACGCTAAAACATGATACAAAAACATCTGCAAAGGTCTGTTGATATGTTGGATGAAGTATCCGAATGAATTTTATGCAATTTTATATGATTATATGTATGTACATGCAACCTGACGTATTTTCCTTATAATTCATAAAACATAAAATTACCGAGTATGTTATTCTTTTGAAGCCCCCCCCCCCTCTTGATTTATATTCGGAGACATTCTTGCAAGTATTGGCTTTTGAATCGTTATACAATTAAAACTGAAACATTTTGTTATAATTACCATCAACATGTATACAGAATTTCATATTCTATAATATTAGATTTTTCATTATGCAAGATACTGAAATTCACGTCTGAGAGAGAGAGAAAGAGAGAGAGAGAGAGTGATAGAGAGAGATTCCCTTTTAATCCCGATTATCCTATCCATTTACATAGACAAGATATCAGTTCTTTATCAGTTGTACCCATTCTTAATTAAATATTTTCTGATTCCATAGTCCGTCATAGTCAATCTCTGTATATTTTTCTGCTTAAAGGAAATAATCACGCGAAGTGCACATGTATTGACCTGTCAATCAAAATCACCGGACGCTGTATGTATTGCAATAAAGTTGTTCGAAATGATTTTTATTAAGTATGATCTTTAAGAAAATCTGATGCAACAAATTTGAGAAATGAAAAATACAATAAAAACATGGCTAGAGCATCATATATCATAGGCGCTTGGTTTCAGGATTGAATTTTTCATCGCCGATTTTTAACGATGAAAAATGTAGAGGCGTCCCGGAATTACACGGAAAATCTAGAGAGAACAAGTTTGGCGCGGTTTCTGACCTCTCTAGATTTTCTTTGTAATTCCGGGACGCCTCTACATTTTTCATCGTAAAAAATCGGCACTTCCGTTGCTTTCGATAAACAGGTCAAGAATCGAAGACGTTTTGGGTTTACTGCGTGTTTTATACGGCAAGTTCAAATCGACAGACGTTTGAAAGGCGTTAATCAATCATTTTTAAAGCTAGATCTCACCCGACACTAGTAGGAAAAATGTAGAGATAGATGAAAATTAAGTGTGAACCGAGGTACCCCCTGATTTACAAAATGGAGAGTGATTTTCCTTTACTCTTTTTATATACAGTAAATATGACATTTTTAAAACTTGCTAATTTCAGCGATTTTTTTTTTGATGATGGTATTCAGACATACATCGAAAAACACATAATACACAAAATACACAATCCTGAAACCAAGCGCCTGTGTTATGGACTTCAGTTGTGGGACATGGAGACCGGTCCTTCAGATGAGATCGTTTATGCTACGTTTACACTATGTTCCCGGCAGCCACGGCAATCACGTTTCAGGCCACCGTGGAAAAAACGGGACGGGCGTGAGAAAACTTGGGGCAACGGGATGGGCAAACGTAACTCATCGCGATTGCCGTGGATGCCGTGCCAGATTTTTAAACTGTCAAAAAATTTGCCACGGCGGCCACGTTGCAGATGTGAAACTTAGTAGGTCGTAGTAAAACGGAATAAACGCAACAAAACGCGACAGCACGTAATAGACCGTAACAGAACTTGAAGGCAGTCCGCAGTGGGACGGGAGAATGTATATTTCCATTCATCTCACGGTCCATTCACGTTTTGAGACGTTTTGCTGAGTTTAGTCCGCGTTCTGTCACGGCTAGTTCACGGTTGTTGTCCGTTTTATCACGTTCTGCCACGTTTCATCACGGTCCTCACGGCAAACTAGGGTGTATGATAGCCGTTTCCTCGCGTTCAATCGCGGTTCGTCCCGGCATGTTACGGTTTATGGTCCCGGTGCGTTGCGTTCTACTACGGTCTGACACGGCGCACGCGGTCTGAGAGGAAGCATATAAAAGCCGGGCACTGCAGAGAAGTTTCATTATGGATCCATATGGATCTCCGCCTTCTCATCCGTCTTATTCGTCTCATTCCTAGTTGCTGCATTCCTGCCTTCCCTCTCTGTAACTGCTGCTGGTTCTCTTCATTTTGACGAAGTGATTTTAGGTATGCACCCAGCAAACACGCGAAAATAAAATCTTCGTCTTGGGAATTCATGACGTTTTATCTTCGAAGGGTCATGATACAATGATTGTTTCTGGTTAGGAGACCTTCTATGGTACAAACGTGATCCATAGTTTCCCGGCGTCCATGTTTCATACGTAGAAAGACTTGACAGAACGTGAGAAACGTATAAGAACTTCATAAGAACGCGAGAAACGAGAGGGGACCTATCAGAACGTAAGAGGCCTGGGCGGAACGTGCTGGCATACGTGGCAGAACCGTAGTGCGCCGTGGAGCCTCCGGCACTCCACGGCAACTTCTTCCTACGGCCCATCACGGATTCCGTAGAAGACCGTAGAAGACCGCAAAAGAACTTGTCAAGACTTGGATATAGAGGGGAAAACAACCAAAATCTCACGGCGCACTACGTTTCGGGCAAACGGGGCTGCCGTGGCTGCCGGGAACATAGTGTAAACGTAGCATTAAATCGAGGTCCCGTATGTTTGATGGTACTGGCTCAAAAAGATTCCCCACTGCTCAGTGGCGATAAGCGCCAAATTATAGGACAACATTTTGCAGTCTCCACCGGCGAATGGAGGCTTCCCCATGTGAAAAATTTTTGAGAGGGACGTTAAACAACATACAATCAATTAATCGATTGCTGAATAAATCCTGTAATTGAATAAATTAATCTTTCTGCTGGTAAATCTCGATAGTATTACTTTAAAAATCAACGACTTTACGTTTATATGTGGTATATGTGGAACTTATAGTTCATGACATTTTTATAACACCATCACATTTGTGCCAAAACATAAACACAGTGAAGTTTATGAGAGTACGGTGTTCGTTCGTCTGTTGGTTTGTCTATGATACATATGTAGCTCTTATGAGTGCCAAAATGCATCAGAACAAGCAGATTGATCATGAAAATCAAAGTACCTTAAGTACTGAAAGACCTTTTTGCATTTTTTCTTTTGGAGGAGATATGATTTCTATTTTTTTTTGCAGAGAAAAAAAA
>NW_026924859.1:0-24277 GCF_032062105.1 Saccostrea cuccullata
ATCAATCATACTAATTGTTAGGTCTTTATTTACACACTGAACTGATGACGGGTTTTCTCGATGATGACAAGGAGCTCACGGCGGGTGTGACAGGTCGGCTAAGGGATGCTCACTTCTCCATGGCACCTGATCCCATTTCTGATGTTTTGGAGGTCCGTGTGTGCTCTGCTCCTATTTTGTATTGACTTTTGAGATTGACTACTATTTTCTTCATCTCCTTATATTTCATTTAAGTAAGTTTATCCTTAACAGCTACTTTCTATTTTATCTAATCACGATTTACTTTACAAAACACCTTATATTTCATTTTAATAGTCATCCTCTAGGTTTTTATTTTTATTATATTTTTTATTATTATTTTTATTTGAAAAGCGGGAGGGTATATAGTAATCGGTATGTCCGTCCGTCCGTCTGTCTGTTACGGTATGGGGTACCCATCTCTTATCTGCAACTCCTCCTACACCACTAAACAAAATTTAATGATACTTTCAAAGATTCTTTTTTACGTGATGCCATTGTGCACCTTCTACTTTACTTTTTGATATGACACTTATTTCGGGTCTTCAAGAGCAAAACAGGGACTTTGTCTTTATAATTATATGGGAGGCGGGGGTATCATTTAGTGAACTCATTGCTCACAGTACCTCTAGTTTAAAATTATTAAACATCCAGTTCGAGTCATTTGTGTTTATGGGGAATAGAACCAAAGCCATTTTTAGCACAAGGAAATTGACAAGGAAAATTGAAAAAGAATGAATATTTCATGAAAAAATCCAACACAGTTTCAGTTTTAATTGAATTGGTGACTTTCAGTTTTCCAGTAGTCACTGTTACTTAATACTGTATATGCTCTCAGATAAAAGACACCAGCGGACATGTAATCAGTGAGCTGGATATCTGAAATTACGTTTTGAATATTTACTAGTCATATTTTCCTCTTCAGTTTTAAAGCTCTTTAAGTATATAAAAAAGAAATGCCCTTCCCTGCTAGGATCTTTATGTTTAAAAATTAATGATAATAGCTATACATTTTAAAATTGTAAATCTGCAAATCCAAAAGTTCTCAAATTTTAAAAAGTAGGAAGTTTAAAAGCATTTAAACTCAATAAATTATACTTATTTTCCATTTTTGTATCTGTTTTGTTTCTACTTATTATTTTTTACATTTACTATTTGCAGTTGTAATTGTTTTCACTTTTATATCATATATTTATTTTGAAAAGGAAATCTTCCTATTTTGATTTAAAATATTACCATGTATTGATGTTTATACAAAACAAAAATGTGTATTTTCTGATCGAATAGCACTAAAGATTGATAAAATAAAAAAGCTCTCGTTTTGATAAGTGATCATACAGCTACAGCCACCAACAGGAATTCTTTATTCCTACTAAAATGATAGGTTTGTGCTTTAAATGACCACGAAGTTTTTAATATTTATCTTTTTAAAAAATTATACTTTCAGACTCTAGAGGGCAAGTACCTAATTACATCTAATGTGAAAAAAATGCCCTTACGAATAAACAGTTTTGTAAACATTGATAAAATACTTTGATTTAATGCTTGCTGTTAGATAAAGTAAGATACTTACATAAAAAGGAAAGAATTAAAGCGTTGATATAAAATCCTTTCATTTCCATACAGAACCAGCGCTGATCAGGTGTTTAAAGCATGTTGAAAATTGATCAAACTAAAGACCGTATTGTTAGGTCTTTAATTTATGTAGTAAACAGGACTTTTTTTTCATATAGCTGGGATGTTTATTCTAATTAATCAATTAGCTTGTATATTTTTCGGTTCATTATAGAGGTCCTTGTTAAATATTAAAGATTAGTGAACATGCATTGATTTCAATAAAATAAATACAATTAAAATTGCGTTCACTAAATTTTCAAAAACAACTTTCATGGAAAAAAAAATTCATTTCGGTAAAAACATCAGAAGGAGAAGAATGGAGAGTGTTTCTGAAAAAAAAAATCAATCATGTCAATGATTAAATAAGAATAAAAGGAAAATAAAAGCTTTTACACCCTAAATCTGGAAATTGCCGAATGGATGAACCATAAGTCTCAGATTTTTCCTTTTTATTTTTATTACTTGGATATTGATATTTATTTTTAATTTTGAGTATGTCTTTTAATTCCATACAAATTCAATTTTAAGTACATCTTTCAATACAAATGAAAAAAAAACCTGTTTCATAGAAACACAAACAAGTCTGGAAATAATTTGACACAGAAAGTTTTAGAAACTTATATAAATTTATATCAAAGTCTCTTGATGTGTCGTTCAATTCAATATTTAAACCAAGATTGTTATTTTCCGATCATGATAAGAAGTACACAACGGGCGTGATTGGTCGGCAGGAGATGCTCACTCCTCTGTGGCACCCGATCCCATCTCTGGTGTCTTGGGGTCCTTGTTTGCTCTGCTCTGCTTTATATTGTTTGATGGATTTTTTTACCTTGAGTTCTGTTCGTTATCTTCATATGTATCATTTATTAAGCAACAATTTTTAGTTATATTTCTCTGTTGACTAAATAAAACACTTTGACATTGTACAAAAACAATACAATATCACAAATTTGTTTTATATTCGTATGATTTACTATTGAAGTCCATGAACAAAACTAATCTTGATAAAACCGTAACTTAAACTTTTCTATCGTCGACTTTGCTTTTTATATAATAATATGCAACAATCCCCTGCTTATATATCTTATGCCTTCTTTGAAAATTATGAAAAACCTGTACGCAAAATTAATCAAAGAAACATTGGTTAGGTGAAACAAAGAAGGAGATAAAGAACCGTATTCATGCTCAAAAGTCCATAAAACAATACAGAATAGGTACATACAAAAATAGGTCTACTTATAACGGGGCACAATTAAGTCCCATTAAAATCCCTAGAGATTGTAGGAAGACCAAGTCTCAAAGAACTTCATAAAAACAATCAGAAACTCATGCATCTTTTTAAACACGTACCCATTTTATCTTTTATGTTTTCTGACTGGGGTATACATATCAATTGTTGATAATTGCTAGGCTTTTGTTTTCTACCTTTTTATGGAGGATCAAACAGAGGACTCACGGAAGCTTTACCCAGAGGATAAGGAATGTTTTCTCTCCCTTGGTCATAATCTCTCATTTTCTAGGAGTCCCTGTTTATGCCCTTTGTACATATTTGTAATTGTTTGTCACTTTTTAAGATCAGTCAATGGACATTATTTTCGGTTCATTTTCATCCGTTTCACACCGATAGGAATCCGCTATAATATTCATGAAAAAATTCATCACATTGTGTAGCAGTCTTTTGAAATTTAACAGAACGTGATAATGAATACTGTTATACATAATTAACCATTATAACTATTCTTAAGTCATTTGCAAACAACGTTGCATTTGTTTTGTTTTTCCTATTTCCGTAATATGGCTGAAAAATTGTAGCAATCAATTCTGTTTCCATTAGAATCTTTGAAAAAAAATTATAACATTATAAATAAGTTTTAATTGATTTTAACCAAAAATGATGTTCCTCGATTTCACAAGATAGAGAATAATTTGCAGGTTATAGTTTTTTTTTTTTGTTTTTTGTTTTTTTTTTAGGAGGGGGGGGGGGGGTAACATCATTGACAACTGCAATAAAGAATGAACTCCAAGATATCCATTTCTTTTGATCAGTCATCTACAAAATTACTTTTTTTGAAATATACTCATGCACTAAACATTATATTTATAAGATTGAAAATATATATATGCAGTCTTGGGATGCCAAGTTTTCCAACATTTTTAATAGAGTTCCCATGAGTAATTATTGTACTCCTTTATCAACAAACTTGCTCTAGGATCTAACTAATCTGTTTCATATTTATATTTATCAGGACAATAACAATCTTTTCTTTTCAAGGGCAGGGGGGCAAAAAAGTAAACCGGCAAATTTGTAAATTCTTCGCCGTGGCATGGGGGAGAGGGTTGAACATATCCCTAAATTTGATGACGGAATTTATCCGACCATAAAGCAACAAAAAGTAGGGCTACCCGTGTCTACGTGGAAGTACAGCTGTATATCCAGAAGATATGACGTAATTAAGAACAGTAGGTGTTGACTTGAAAACATCCGTGATTACAGGACTCCAAAGGCAAGAGGCTGTGTCTCAATGAAATCTGATAATATAAAAAAAACAATTCAAATGGAGAGCAAGCGAAGAAAGACCTGAAAACATTAAAAGCTGCCACTGAATAGTAAACATCTACTGTCGACCAAATACGCTAACCACAATCCCCTTTTTATGACCGGACAGACACACCTGTAAAAATTCAGTGTGTACGGTAAATTATGGACTGACAATTTGCGTGAAAGAACTTTATTCTGTAATAACCAATATTTGCCCCCCAAATCAAACTTTGACGGAGAAATATTTAATTATGTTCTTAAACAGGGGGATATATGCTGACTTCAAAGCACTGAATATTTTCATAAGCAATGACGTCATATGTTTGAAATGACGTCACGAAAATGACGTAAATTAAAAATTTCCATGATTTTTACAGAAAAATGTGTATTACGTCGATATTTTGAGTAAAAGTCACCGAGCGCAGGTCTGATCAGGCTCAATATTTTGATATAATGTGTAGAATGATAATATCAATGAAATATGTAAATATTGTTCCTGAGCAAACTTGCGCTCTATAAATTTTAAAGCTAAAATTGTTGAAATTTTGTCCATTTTGTCTTCTTTCTAAAAACTGATATAAAATCAGACTAGTTTGTGACGTCATAAAAACAAAAATTGTCAATAAACTACTTTGAAACTATAATATGTTCTGAAAATTTCTATTTCTAATACCGTTTATAAAATTAAGCATATTTCAAGAATTTTTCAAAATTTGATTTTGTGGGGGCAAAGATAAGCAATATACCGCATATAGTTCTTTGTCATTCGGCATTCGACTTAATGATGTACTGTATTTGCTGACCATAGAATATAGGAACCCGACACGTCATAACTTCCAATTTTATGATAAAAAAGCTCTTTCAACTGCGGTTACTCGAAACAAAGGAATGACTTACAAATAAGTTGTATTACGACGGTTTTGCAATCCTATGTCGATTTTTTGCATAGTTTCCGATCAAAACAATGACCTTGTTTGCAAAGCAAATGATTTATTTTTAAGTCTTTGTTTTTTCAATAACAGTTAAACAATAGATTTTCCCGTTTACCCTATCATAAGGAACACATCGCAGGTGTGCCCAGCCGACAGAGAATACTTGTTCCTCCATGGCAACTGATCCCACCTTATTTGTTTTAACATATGTTGTTTGTACCCCGGTCATGACAAGGAGCACACGGCGGGTGTGACCGGTCGGCAGGAGATGCTCACTCCTCCATAGCACCTGATCCCACCTCTGATGTTTTAGAGGTCCGTGTTTGCTCTGCTCCTATTTTGAATTGTTTTATGGACCTTTTGATCTGGAATACTGCTCGTTATCTCCATATATTTCATAGATCAGATTCAACTATTAAATCGAATTTTTGAGCATATTTTATGCAGGTACTGATATCTCTACATTTTACTTGAGGTTGTTCAAATCTTCTTTTTAGATGAACCCTTTAAAACGGTACCACTTGTTTCTTCTTTTTTTTTATCAAAAAAGAGGCTCTTTCATTTTTTTGCCTTTCATGCGTTGTTTGTATTAAACGATGTAAGGAATTATAGAATAATGTATTAAAAAATCAGGTGAGCGTTTATTGCGAAATATCTGTATACATATGTGTTAAAGATGTATGGAAAATGAAACTAACTTCGAATTAGTCTTTTTCAATCATGATAAGACATGTTAGAAATTCTAGCTGATTCTCTTAAAATAAGGATTTAAAGCTTGTTTTATCGATTTTCGTGCCACCTTTTCATTTATATCTAAACATTTTTCTGACGTTAGAACCTTGAATAAACGACAATATTTCAATAGTACATTCATTGTTATATTCTTCGACTTACTGTTCGCAATTTAGATAATTGTAACACATTCACTTACGTTACAATTCTTAGCCATTAGACTTGCAGTCTGAAAGTTTGTGTAAACACAATGTTTGTCATAATTTTTATTTTTGCTCGAACTTAAAGTTGAGTACTGGTATGGTTATATCTAACAATATAAAATCAACACTATTGTACTCAGGGGGTCCGTTGTTCTCTTTATTGATTGTATTGTTTTTGATTTCTTGATTTCCTACAATATATCTAAAATTTGCATTTCCCTGCAATATTCAATTGTTCCAGATGCTGGAAATCTTGATGAATATATTTTTTTTTTAATTCTTGTAGTCAAAGAACATGAGCTTAAAAAAAAAGAAATTTGGAATAATAGTCGAAAAAATAACACGTTCTAAAGTCTTATATTTTTGAAACAGGTAATATCCTTGACATATTTTTTTAACCAAATAGCATATCAAAATTCATTAGTAAATGAATCATTTTTATATGAAAAGAAGAAAACAGTAATGCATACGTCAAAAACTGATGAAAAAATATTTATGTTGTTTAAACATTGAATTCATATTTTGGATGTCTTCGGTCCTAAAACACACTTGGTCGTGCCGACAAATTGAATGCCGCGCGTATGATAATTAGTCGGGAGGGCGAGGTGTTATAGGACTGAAGACATCCCAAAATATGAATTCAATGCTTATTATACATGTATATTTACATTTAATGTAATTTTCTATAAGAAATCCATTAGAAATCCACGACGTTCAAATCTCTACATTTACATTCTGTGTAATTTACTTTACGAAATCCATTAGAAATCCACGACGTTCAAATGTCTATAGACCTAACACAAACGAAACCTTGTCACCGCGCGTTAGAACACAGAGCAGGAATTATATGCATTTTCAATACTCTAGGAAAACCAAAATGTACATTGTTTTGACACAATTAATTTAATAAAATAAAATAACCCTGTTAAATTAACGTAAAAATACAACAAACGTGCGTTTAAAATTTTGTCACTTTTTTCCTCGCAATGTTCGTTTGCGTTATTTAACTTTGTGACGTCATAAACATCACAAACGGCTCATGTCTTTAAAGCACACCAGTTTTGAAGGGAGCTAAATTCACCCTAAAGATTACCGAAATAAACAATAATGAAAAGGAAAAATTAGAGAATGTAAATATAAGTATTGAATTCATACGGGATGTCAGGTCCTATAACACACCTGGCTGTGCCGACAAATTATCATACCGCGCTAACGCGCAGTATTCACTTTGTCGGCACGGCCAAGTGTGTTAAAGGACCGAAGACATCCCAAAATATGAATTCAATGCTTAAATAACACACGCGAAACCTTGTCACTGCGCGTTAGAATACACAGAAGGAACTATATGCATTTGCAATACTCCAGGACACCAAAAAGTACATAGTTTTGACACAATTTAATAATAAAAAAATTAACCCTGTTAAATTAACGTAAAAATACAACAAATGTGCGTTTAAAATTAATTTGTCACTTTTTTCCCTCGCAATACTCTTATTGCGTTATTTAACTTGCAACGTCAGAAACGTCACAACCGGCTCTTACGTCTATATAAAGCACACCACTTTTGAAGGGCACTAAATTCACCTTAAACATAGCCGAAATAAACAATTATGAAGAGAAAAAAAAATTAAAGAATGTAAATATAATATGTTATGCTTTGAAAATTTAAAAAAAAAGTATATTAAAAAAGTTGAAATCATAAATGAAACATCGATATTTTCTGATATTTACTTCAAATGAAATATATGGCGATAACTAATAGTATTCAAGCTCAAAAGAACATCATACAAACTATTCAAACCATGAGCAGAGCAAACACGGACCTCCAAAGCACCAGAGTTGGGATCAGGTGCCATGGAGGAATGTGCATCCCCTGCCGACCGGTCACATCCGCCGTGTGCTTATTGTAATGATCAGGAAATACCAGAAATATCGGGGACAGTTCACTTTGTAAATAATGGACGAACAATTAGTATGAAAAATACCAGTGAGCATTTGATTCAATGATAAATATTCGTTGACAAGCTCAATGTATTTGCCATAATAGAACTTACAAAATGATGACTTAAAATGAGACTGTTGATAAAACGATTTCATCATCTTGTTTGCCCAAAACTTACCTCGTTTTAGAAATTGTTCATAAGTATAACATGCTCTTTTGTATCGAATCAACTGAGATATATAAACTCCGTATGCAGGTGATGAAGGTATGCAAGTATTGCTGCATCAGTAACGGAAGTTGACGATTGAAAAGTTAATTTCATCACGTTTATAATAAATTTTTGTTTGCTAGAATACCATAAACGTCTTTTTCTATTAAAATATGAAGCAGATATATCAGAGTTTCGGGGAAAAAATGCAAATTTAATTTGAATGTTCAGATTATAAAAAAAGTCCTTCTCTTATAAAGTGTAAATTGAAGTTTGCACATTTTTTTCAAAGTGCCCTGCAAAGGTTTAGAAAGAATACAGGCAATTTTTATTTTATTTTTTCTTTAATTTCTAATATTTTAATATCAATTTTAAAAAATAATACGTTACTATACTGGGTTTTTTTTGTACTGCAAGATGCATTCCAAAATCCATTCATTCGATTCCCTCCTTTAATTTATTTACTTTAAAATTTTAATCAAAATTCATGGAATGAAAGATAAATTTCGTTAAGGGTAGATCAATTCAAGACCTGCAGTGTCCAAACAACAAGATAATGATAACATGATAAAAAGACACTTTTTTCTCCGATTCCAACATTATTTTTATTGATTTTATTTGTTTCCTAAAACACACGTGTTTCATCATCCATAATTATAAAATCTTCTACTTTGTAAAAATTTGTTTTTAAGACCGCTGGCACATTTAAAATTAAGGCATTTGTAAGAAAATAGTACACCTATCTGAAAGAAATATAATTATATTTTTTCCTTTGCCAAAATTCTATTAAATGCAATGATCATGAAATATTAAGCATCTTAACAATGTCTTTCAGTGTAAATCTAGCATTTTCAGATATCATGTTGCACACAGCCAATAGCATATTTCAATCTACCAGTCTGACTGTTATATTTGAACTTTCCTTTTTATCTTTTGAATGTTTGAATCCATCTGAAAACTATACAAGTTCAAAATTTTATAAACCATATCTTCAAATGAGTTCTTCTGTGATTTATGTAAAAAGCACAGTTTTCTCATACGCACTCATATTTTCATCTGAGTTTTCCATGTACTGACCATAATTACTTTAAAAAGGAATTTTCTTGCGAGGACAATCGGAAAATCAATTAAGGGATATTTCTTGTGATTGTAGCTCTTTAACAAAACTTTTTAACTGTGAAGAAATAAAATCAAATACTTCTACAGAAATGAAATTGAATATTTCTACATTTATTACATATACTGTATATTAATTGCATAACTTATTTGGATTTAAGGCTCTTCTGTTACATTACCTAATGTCTTTTCCAAATAAAAAAATCCAAGTAAGCAAGCTTTGTCAGTGTGGAATCCTATGCAAACTTATAATCAAAGTACTGAAAGTACTGAAAAGCGGTTAGCATGCTTTCATCTAAAGTACCGAAAAAAGTGCATGAAATGATGATAAAATCATATCTATTTCCAATGTTATCAGAGAAAAAATAACAGGCATTTGTTTTAATACTTTACTTAATAGACAACTGATGTCACAGATGGATGCTAATTAAAATTAAATGTTCCGAATCCGCTATCAAACATTAACAACACATATTTGGGGTCAGTGTGTAAGTGATTAGCCAAAGAAAACGGTTCTCCGAAATCTTGGCTTATAGATCAGATGGGTTTCTTGTTTTCACCAGAACCAAAACAAGAGTTTTGTAGTAAACAAAATATGCTTTGCATAGCTGTGTTATGTATGACCAAAGGGTAATAGTTTGTACATTATTCACGTGCAGATGCCAGACTACAACTAACATGAAATTGTTAAATTACTTTAATTCAAATAGACAGTATCAATAATATGATTAGCCGTGGAATTAATTTTTTTTACCCTTGAATCTAGATGACCAAAGTTTTTGTGTTTACTAGTAATGTCATAATCGAAATCATGTGACCCCGAATGGGATGTTATTTGAGAAGCAGTAGCGGATTTGGAACATTTAAATTAATTTTAATTAGATTAAAATGCATGTTTCAAAATTTAAACATGAATTTCTTCAGTTTGAAAGACATTTTGGATGAAAACAATTATGTTGATGTTGAAAATTTAATTGTCTTTCATGCTCTATTGAAGTTAGGTAATTGTAAAGCCTAATATACAAACATGACAAATTAAATTCAATAATGAATTTGGAGTAGTGTAGATCTACAGCTGGTAGTCAGAGAAAAAAGGATGACTGAGCAGAGACTTTGTAAATGAATTGATATCAGAAGCTCCAGATGTGTAGGCTCACTGCGGGTGTAACCTGTGATGCTTACTTCTTCTATACCTCTTGAACTTTCAGGAGTCAGCCTTCTTATCTTTCTGAATGTTTAGTAATATTATGAACTACTACTTGTACGGGAAGACTGGCGAGTAAACAAGATTATCAAGCTTTATGAAATGTACTTTATTGACTTTTCAAACAAGTAAACAATTATATGAGAATCATTTTTTGCACAATATGTCTAGATAAGGACATATAAATTTGCCTTAACTCTTCATGCAATATTGCTCTCAAATAAAACATGTGAAAAGGAAAGTTGTCTTAAAAAAACACTAGTATTTAAAAATTCAAATCTACATTTCAGTGTAAAAAAGTTACAGTGTCACTTTCTTCAATATGTCGGTTAAACAATATACATGATTTCTTTTCTGTATCCATGTGCCTCTAAACACCTGATCTTAATTTAATTCTTCTCAAACGCCAAAATAATGATCGATGAATTGGACAAATTCAAATTTAAAAAGTATTTTCACAGCATAGGAATTACAAATTTTCAAAAAAAAGAACATTAAGTATAAATTTTAATTTTTTTTCTAATTGCCAAGATTTTTCAACCTCATTCTTCTGTGAAAATCAATGCCGATTAATATTTATCCATTTTTTTTTCAAAATTAATTTTATTTAAGTGTGATTTTTTTCAAAAAAAAGTAAGTGATCTCTTATATCGTTTGTACATGTAATAAATTATCAAAGACGGACAGAGTTTTTTTCAAAGCTGCTTTTAAAACTGTTTATTAGACAGAGAAAAAAAAATCAGGCAATCCTATTGTTTCCATAAAAACGTTACAAAAAATGTAAAACTTTGAATAAAAACGTTTTTCAGGTATGACACTTAATACATGTAAATGGATATACTTTGGCAAGGAAAATTAAACTCGATCTAGAGATATGTTTTTGCAGTCTGTAATAACCTTCAACCTGCTGTTAATTAACCGTATCGTTCAACTTTCAAAAATAAACTAACAGTTGCTATAAATCGCGATCGCACGATGTACATGTAATAAGGACAAAATTCTCAGTTCTTTGAAGTTAGTGTTCTGAGTATTGTCAATGCTTTGGTAAATACTAATAAGAATTCGATATAATTGTTATAATAGCCACTCTTCGTACACAGCATATTGTCAATCTTTCACCATATTACGCCACAGTATATAAATCATAGGAAGCGCTTTGCTGAAGTTACCGTTGTCGATAGGTAGCGCCTTGTGGAAGATAAGGTTACGTGCGATTTGTCGATAGGTAGCGCCTTATGGAAGTTTCCGGTGGAATCATGCCATAAAGCGGTTAGCTAAAACCGCTTAATAAAAAGTAGTCGATAAATCTAAATATCGAGTTGAAGGCAACGGCGAGTGTTTTCTTCTCATGTATAAGTCTTTGAATAAATTCTGTTTTATATGGATACAAATAAAGGACTGCTGATAACGGGGCGCTATTGGAACCATAGGAATACCAACATATTGTAGGAAGTCTTATCTCCAAAAAACTACATATACACTTAACAAAACTTCTAAGTGTTCACTTTTATAAATGTATTTATTTAAAAACTACTTTTTTGAATGGTATGACATTTTCAAATTATTACAACAAATGAGTCCTCTCAACAATTGTAGCAAGAAAAATAAATATCACTGATGAAAACCAATGATCCATGACGAACCTTAAAAACAATAAATCCGTACTTTGTGGCACGTGTTTTGTGTAATTAGTAATTTTTTGTGATCATTATCAAATTTTAAAACCGGTTTCACTGAAAAACACAAAACATTGGCAAAATGATCATTGAGAAAGAAGGGAGAGCCGTTAGAATGTTGATATCTGGACCATCTTTGCACCACGTTTTACTAACGAGTTTTTTAATTGTCCTAGATTTTAAAAATTAACAACCCGTATCAAAACCTATTTAAACACTTTTTTGATAGGCTTGTGGGTCTTTTTCATCGCCAATTTATCACAATTTGAAAGTTTTTGACAAAATTTAACCAAACCGGAAGTGGCTTTGTTCTTCGTCTGAGGCCAAAATTTTGAGTCACACCAGATTTAAAGACAGTTAAATTGTCCTGAAACAATCTTAGAAACATGAAAACAAAAGAATTCAATCGTATGAAAATCATATCGTATGAAAAAGAAATCGATGCTTGTGACAGTCTAATATCAGCTCATGTAGTCTGAATCATCCTTAAAGCGGTGTCCTTACGTGATAAACGTCCAAGGATATTGACCAAAAGACCTCTGTGTGATGATGCATCTTTAGATCTCCAGATCTGAATCCCATTGAACACATTTTTGACTTTTATAAGAAATTTTATGCCCCCCCCCCTTTCTACTTAATTTCAACGGTTTGGAAAAATCTAGGCAGTAGGTGTGGCAGCAGATGGGTAAATTTCATATTTAGGGGTACATTGTATCCAACAGTAAAGTATGTCTTGCAGTTATAGAGCGAATGGTGGTCTTACTCCAAAGAAATATCTTTGTGTGAGTTTTCATTTTGAGGGTACACCATATCCCTGACACTTTGCTAAAAAATCTGACGAGATACTTACATGATATTTACGCAACATCGAACTGAAATAAGCATCATTAAGCATGAATTAACGAAATTATCAATTGTTTGCATTTGTTCTTTAAAATTTAAAACACTTAGAAGTTTGGTTCAGTGTATATTGTCAATCAGAAACTCAAGTATCTTTTAAGATCAATTTCAGAGTACATGTGTGTAAAATTTGAATGTTTTAACTAAATCAATTTGCAAATGACTAAATACAAGGTAAGACTATTTACGAGTTCCATTTTTATTGGAAAAAAACATCTATTTTAATGCCTTAATCCTGGACCTTCATTTATTGCTGTATAAAGTGTTGAAAATCGTACATTTTGATGTTTGTGATTTTGTTTAATTAAGTTCTGTGATTTAAATTCTTCAAAAAGTTCCTTTGAAGCTTTAAGTATCCACATCTGATTTACACCACTTCTGGAATATACTGTTGTACAATACTCCTGAAGTTTCTTCTTCTCTACTGTAGATATGTTAGTCCAAGCAGGGTGGGGGTGGGGGGTAAATCGTGTATTTTTCTATGCTCCTCTATCAACCGACCTCATCTTGAATTCGTATGAAGCAGAATATTTTCCAAGTGTCTACATGAGAAGAGGAATACACTAGCTGCACATGGCCCTCAACTCGACATTCAGGATTTAGACGATGTGTTATAAATTTACAATAATTATTTTCATTCCTATATCGATTCGGGTATATCCCAGTGATCTTGAAATGGAAGACACCAAATAGTCTGCCAGATTTGTTTCATATAGAAGATATAAAGGCCAATTAACAACTAAATTGTATACGTATGACAATAGCGATTATACATCATGGTGTTTATGTATCCTAATTTACTTGCTTCTCAAAAGCTTGTTTTGAAAATTTTCAAAAGTGAGGCATGCTACTCATTGATAAGTTACTGTTACAAGGATGAAACAAATGGAGATAACGAACAGTATAGTATTCAAGATCAAAATTTCGTAAAACAATACAAAATAGGAGCAGGGCAAACGCAGACCTCCAAAACATCAGAGGTGGGATCAGGTGCAATGGAGGAAGGAGCATCCATCGGTCACATCCTGCCATGAACTCCTTGTCATGATCCGGAAATAACGAGAAAAAAAGCCGTCGTCCATTCAGTGTATAAATAACTAAAATCAGTATGGAAAACGTCAGTGAGCACTTGTTTCAATGATAAATTGTATTTGCTGACAAGGTCATTGTATTGACCATAGAACTTACGAAATGGTGACTTTAAACGAGACTGTTGATATTCTTGTTTCATCAATTTGTTTGTCAAGGATATCAACAATCTCGATTAATGTCGGCATTACGAGCGTTTTCTGCTCATTATAATGACTTTGTTAGCAAATATAATCTACCTTTGGGTAGGATTTGGGCTGAATTGTGTCATAGCAATTGTTGGGTTATTTTTTCTGAATTGACTACGGAAAGTTCTGCCTACTGGTTAATATATAGGACTTACGGCGGGTGTGACCAGTCGACAGGGTGTGCCTACTCATCCTATGCATCTGATCCTTTCTCTAGAATTTCCAGGAATCGGTGTTTTATGCTCTCTTCAGATATTTGTACTGTTAAGGTCAAGATCTAGTAAATGAAAGGTGTCAACAGATTTATCAAAATTAAGAAACAAATTTCTTCAATGATAATTTATATCTTAAGCTTCTATTAAGTAAAGTCAAATAAGGTGTTTCGGGACATAAATTGAAGGTAAACAAGATGAGAAATCATATTTTAAACTGTCATTTCCAATAAAAAATGAAGAAAAGCAGTTATGAATATGGGAGTTTTTTCCATATCAGACAAAGAAAATGTAATCAGATTGCCTACAGTCTTTCAGAAAACAGTAATTCGTATGTTCATTGCCTCTTCTTTAATATAGTGTCAAATTTAATATAGGTATCGATGTCGGGACTACTTTTCATGTAATTTCAAATTGAATTCCAGAAAATACTTTATTTTCTACATACATGTAATTCTGTAAGAGCCGTAAAATACGGAAAAAAGAAAGCTGAGAATGATTATGACGTCATAATGGATCTAGCACCAAAACGTTAGTCTAAAGACATTTACTAGATCTTGACCTTAATATTTTTGTTTAAATCCATTACTCGTATTGTTCGTTAACTACCCCTTTCACATGGGAAGAAGAAATCACTTGCAATGAACTTTACCTCTACATTCAGATGCATGTATACAGTGAACTTTATAATTCATACCTTTACTCAGATGACTAAAAATTCTACTGATAAGAACGAAAATCCACCTATTTCACATTGCACACCTATAATTCTTGCGTAAAATTTCAATTTCAAATAACTAGGTCAATGACCTACTTTTCATGCTAGTGGCCCCTGAGTATTTCTCGGGAAATACCTCAATTTTTTCTTCACTCACAAAGTATTACAAGCAACAAAACTCTTTAAATAATGAAATATTATAGCATTGGAGCAGCGTTAACGTTGCTTCATATAAAGAAACAATTAGAGGTTGGGTCATAAATTTGATAATTATTACTGTCCGAATTTCCTCTGTCATATTTATATTTTTCCCCATTTTTGATCGAATATTACAAAAATCTGAATGATAAGAACTCCAAATTATATATAGCCTCAGTGTACTTATGTTGCCCTTACTCTCATGGTATTAACATTATATTGGGTCAATCAAATTATTGTGATATGTTGTCTGGTTTTTGTTCATATTTTTGAATTTCTTTATTTCATAGCATTCAATTATTTGGGATAATTTAGATCTGCAAAATGATGTCTAAAAATACATGTAACCTTTGTATTGTGGATAATATTACAAGAAATGAAAGATTTTGACAAAAATGAAAAAATTAAAAATTTAGTCCGAATTTCCTCTGCATTGCCATACATTGACTTTTATTCCTGTATATTTTCTTCATGTAATGAAATATTATTATTTTAAATTAATATTGAGTTAAAACTTTTTTTGATTTAACATATTATACTTTATAAAATTTCCTTTCTGTTTTCTGAATCCTGAGTAAACGCTATCCTTAACTCTACATTCAGATGCATGTATATACATATAGATGTTTTATAAATTAACAATGGTTATATGTGTATTTCAATTTATATGTCGATTCGACATATCCCAGTAAACTTGAAATTAAGGACGCCGTTGAGTATGTCACATCTGCTTAATAATTGTCTGGTTTACTTACTAAAAGCGCAAAAAGCCAACTTAGAGCTAAATTGCATGAAAAAAAAGAGATGAATTTAGCTTTTCTATCGTCAACTTTTCATATTTATGAAGTAATTTTACACTTCCCCCTGCATATAGAATTGATGTCTCCCGACTTCAACTTATTCGCTATGCAAGAGCATGCTCTAAGAAGAATCAATTTTTTAAATCAAGGCAGGCCAACGACAGATAAAGTGATGCCTAATCCATTATTAAAGGAATATTATCTCTCAATATATAATTTGGCAGTTTTCACTATGAAACATATTTGTGTCCTCTTGATAAAAGCATAAAGAGTGATTTTTCCTGTCATTCAAAATTCATCACAGGTTAAGGTTAGATTCTTTTATGAAGGTACATGTACCAGAAGAGGAAGTCATGTACATATGTACCAATATCTGTATTTAAAAAAAAACACCTTAAGGTTGAATTATGGTACCAGAGGCCCAGAGGAAGTCATGTACTGATATCTGTATAAAAAAAAACACCTTAAGGTTGAATTTCGGTACCAGAGCCCCCCTCCCCCTAGAGAGGAAGCCGTGTACTGATATCTGTATAGAAAACCACCTTAAGGTTGAATTACGGTATATACCAGACGTGCCTCTTGAGAAGAAGTCGTGTACCGAAAACAGTATAGGGAACCACCTTGTGGTATAATGACATATTAACCTCGTCAGAGGAAGTTGTAAAGGGAACCAACTCAAGGTAAAATTATGTTACCTGGCATACCTCTTGAGAGGAAGTCCTGCAATGAATTCTGTATAGGGGAGCACCTTAAAGTTCGACGTTAAATAGCAGACTCGCTTCTCGAGAGGAAGTCATGTACTGATTTCTGTATAGAGAACCACCTTAAAGTATACATTTTTAACATAACTCTAATTGTTATTGTTGTGGCTACCTGTGAAATCTTTATTTGACATTTCGGGCGTGTGTAAGAGATAATCTACGTAAAACTGGTTGAAAAAAACAACCGGTCGAGATATCAGCAATTTGTCAAATTTTATACGTAAAAGGCATATTTATCAAGTTTTATTAAATTTTGCAGTGAATTGAATCATTGTGTTATCAGTAATGGAGTTAATTTGCTATGAGATAGAAACGAGGTGTGAATCAAACATTCAATTTTCTACAAGGAAAAAACCCAAATCTTTACTTGATTTTGAGTTTATCCATTAGAAATTCTCGTCAAAGGAGCAACTGAAATATTCAATCAATTAACACATTAATTTTACACTGAAGCATTTACAAGACTTCAAAGTATAAAGCTTTCATGAACTACAGGCAAAGACTATATTATTTCTGAAGCAAGATAATTATGTATTCCTTATATTGTGTGGGAATTTTCGGGGTCAGTATTGATTTCGGGATTTTGCGTACAAAGTTAAGTTGATTATTTCTGATAAAATTTTTCTTTATTATCTCCATTGTCCAATCCCTGCTCTGAAGTTTTCGTGTATGCAGTTTACATAAGATTGAAATGACGTTTTGTGGTCCAATAAATCTCAGCAGAATTCTACTGTTATTATAAAAGAACTGCATCTATTGTCATTTAATTTTTATCCATAACGAAAGCATCTTACGCTTTGCTGACAAAGAGGATCAGATGACGTAATATCGTAACTTGCGCAGCTGGCACAAGAAATCCTCCAACCTGACTTTATATATATAATAAAAAAATATTTCTAGTATTGTAGCAGATATACTGGCTTTCATTTCTAGAAAGCCTGTTTTAATTAATCAAAGTAATGCTAGTTTAATACCAGGAACTCTTTGTGGAAAGATTTTCATTATCTTTCAGAAGGAGTATGAAAATAAACCAATGCTGTAACCTGATCGTATTCCAGATGAATAAATCATTGTACATATAACGCACGATAGAAGAAAAAACCAGTTAGTTTTTCCATTATGTTTCTAATAAATTAATTTTCTTTATATAACGGTATATAATTTAATTTTGCTTGTATTCTTGCCTCTCATTGGTTGATTTCCAAAAAGGAACGCATAACATTTTGTATAATCTGGTTTGGTATGGGGACACACCCCCTTGACAACCAGCATAATCATCTGTATCCATCAATCCCCTTATTTCCAGTCCATGGAATTCACGGAAAATTCCAGATTTAATGAATGTACCTTTAATTTCAAACAGTTGCTCGATCTTACCTCATGTAAACAAGCATCATGGCTGCTAGATCTATGTATCAGTTTTTACCTCCCCTCGCTTCCCATCACTTCCGTTATTACGGTTGTATTATTGCGCGGTAAATTTGAACTCAAAAAAACAACACAATTTTATATCCCCAGTTGTTTAATTGTTTTAAAATTAAATATATTTTTTGTCAGTTTACGCCTTTTTATAATCCGCCAAATTCCTTAAATATTTTCGAAGTTTAATAAATATATTTTTGTGACCAAATTAAAGTAAGAAAAAATGTATACTATATTTATCATAAAACTGATTAAAAAGCCGAAACTTTTTCAGAAATTGTTAGGCTATTTCTTCACACTGAATTTTCTACAATTTTTGTTTCGTTTATATCCGATCATCTCAAGGAGCACACGGCGGGTGGGACCGGGCGACAGGGGATGCTTACCTCTCCACGGCACCTGAACCATTCACTGTTTACAGGGGCCCGTGTTCGCATTCCATAGGATTTGTATTACAAGTCCAACTTCATAGAATGATCAGTGTTTATAACTTATCACTCTAAAGATATATATTGAACTTATTCTTGTCATTAACAACAGAGAGGAATACTCTATATATAAAGCCTTTATTGTTGAGTCAAATACTGTTATCAACACCGAAAGAATATCTATGTCAATTTATAAATGGATATCCTTAATCATAAATGTGTTACCGAGATGACGTCACATTAACGGTTCATCGATCCGCACGGCAGTCGTCGCTGTCGCTAGATCGATAATAAATGAATCCATTGATTTGTTTCACATGAAATGAAGTCCTCGGTGGAGCCTCAACATTTACATGGCATTCTGATCGATTCTATGAGTTCCACCAATTTATCCGTTTTCTGCCACATAAACAAAGTATGAAGAAAAGATCAGGGGTGATGAAAAGGTTTTGCTGCCAGCTATGCTAAAGGTAAGCCATTAAAACGTTTAGGAGATGTTAAAACAAATATGGCTACCTCAGATATTATAAATATTTATGCCTTATTAATTATAAAGTTTATTAAATTATCTAAGTTTCTTTGACTGTTATCAATATTGACAACGTGGTCGCACGCTTGTTCCTATCTTCTCTCCGTGACGTCCTCTTTACATGATCAGATGCTATCATAATTGTAGACTGTTGGGGACAATAAAATAAGTCGGGAAGAAAACGTTGTATTCGATAGATGCGGTTTTCTTAAATACAATGCTTGCAACTATTTCATTTTTGCATTTATAGGATTTCATGGCTTTGTTCAAGCTTTTCTTTACCTTAGGTTTACAGTATCCACACTAAGAGTATAACGTTGTTAGTTTTCAACAGAGACAGATACATTGCATTTCTTCTTTTGAAGAAATCAATACAAATTGTTTATTATTAACTTTTTTCACACTCGATATTCTGCACACCATCTCGTTTCCTGGAATTCTAAGACATTACTCATGTTTTTTTTTTAATTTTTTGCTTCGGGTATCGATGACTAGGAGCCATGGTGATAACTTCTGAATATCCTCCGTTCTCGTTTTTCATTCCTTTCATTATTTTGTCATTTTGCAAATATTAAATCGCAAAAAAAGATCAATGACAGGAGATAGACATTGTAATATCTACAATTTATTTTTTTTTTTAAATCTGCGAACAGGGCACTTTTTGAGAACACCCATTTGTTGATTTTATCCAAATCATATAATATTCGATCTCAGTAATGAGGTGTCCCGCATCGTTAAATTTCTCATATTTCAAATTATGGATAATAGAATATTCCTGTATTATTTATCCATGCATTCCAATGTTATCTAAAGATGTACCCTACAGTATATGCACTAGCATATAACATGCAACCAAATGTCTCGAGCACCTAGTACGTAGAATTCCTATCACGTATGTGAGACGTCTGTTTATAATGGTCATAAGTAGATTTCTGTAACAGGCTGCGGACACTATCACGCAAAGGCATGTAAAAAAATTGTCTTTGTCATGCAAGACCTTTCTGTGCAATATCTGAAGAGGCTGAATATTGCAATGCTATAGCTACATTTTGCTTCCTTGGCAAAAAATCAAATATGCATTTGAACTCCAATATGAATATGATACTTGATTCATAAATTAAATTGCTTCAAATTACACAGTGAGTTATGATAATAATTTATATGAGGTTTTTATCTAATACGCTAAATGATACCATTACTACATTTTATCTATCCTTTTATAATTTAGTAAAAACACATAGAAAAAAATGCATTATCTTAACGGCGAATATTTACAATCAACCTGAAAAGTCAACTTCTTAAAACCAATATTTCATAACATCTCATTAGCCAACAGATACCAATCTTACAAATGTATTATTATAAGTAAATATCTCATGTTGTTTAAAACAAACAATGCTCTAAATGCTCTGGAAACTTGTGTACAAGCTGTGATGTTACGTGTAAACTTTTTCCATTTCTCACTTCTCAGCAGAACCATTTTATCCAAGTAAACTTTGCACAAAAGTATATGTTTGGTTTAAAGAGATTCCAGCGTGTTCAGATCGTGGTCCACTGGAGCTAGGGTGGTGCTACAAAGGGGACTGAACAGATAACATGTCTCCTGACTCAGGTGGCCTAAAAATCATAGAAATGTGATACATACGTATAAGAATATAAAACAAACTTAGTTTTTTAAATAGAATTTATATTGTTTCAAGTACACATCAGTTCCACAAATTTAATGACTTCGTGTCTGAGAAAATACTGATGGCCTATTCTTTAAAAATAAAATAAAGTTTTATAGATTTTAGGATATAGTAAATTACATCAGCAATATCAGCTGAGCCAGGCAAGCATCGCCCGAATGGTGCTGAATAAAATTTATCATTTCATGATCCGTTGTAGAAAAACAGGTTGAATATTAATAGACGGAATCCTGAAAAGGGAATAAGAAGAGGGACTTTAATTTATGGAGACAGCATTGTAATCCACAGGTTCCTGTTCTTCATGTCAGAAGAAAGTCCTCTTGTGACATGATTAAGACTGTTAAACTACCAATGATTCTGAGCTAAATACCCTCATTACTGAGTCCTCCCCCGCAATCCTTTAACACAGACCAGTCCTAGCTTTTCATCTTTGTGTTGATTATAAGCTTCTGTAAAAAAATTGAAAAATGTTTGGATTTCAACGACTGATGTAGGAACTGTCATATACTTCTAAATAATGGCCATTGCGACATTTGTTTGTGGCGCAGTCCAAACTCATTAATTAGAAAATTCAATCGTTAATTTATAACAAGGTACTCTTGTGTTTAAAATTTCAATACTGAAGACGTTGAACAACGCATACTCAAAAACTTGAAATATTTTTTCATCATCGGAAAATACCTCAACAATACGAATGATATGAGCTGTTTTCATTGCTAAAGTTTGGAAGGAAATCAAAAACAGCGAGATTATAAGAAATGGCCTACTATCACGGAAATGCAACTATGTAATTGAAATCATTCAGCAGGGAGTTTGGATGATGAAACGCAATCGCCGATGATTAATCAGGTGATATAAATAATCAATTATAGAATGCACTGAATCCAATAATCAGAGAGCGACTGTATGTGGACATATTATTCATCTTAAAAGTACCCCGAAGACGACATCTAACGTACACGGACGTCTCAAGACCTGTACGGTACACGCTTTGTAAATATCCCTCACTTCTTTGACTTACACTGACGTCTTCGTCTAAATTAAGATTTATAGAAAATCTCAAGTTTATTAGATTTTAAACAACGAAAGCGTAGATGAATTCAATGAAATAATAGTTAATGGTAATGATATACACCAATCAAGACCAGAAAAGTTTTCATTATTGCTCAAATTTCAAACATCACCTTTTTCTGTAACAAACATTGTCAAATTATTAACATTTCAGTTTGAAATCAGAGCATTTACTGCCTCAACAAACCCATCAAGGGTCATATAGAGGAGGAACTATCTCCCGGTAACTGGTCACGCCGACATAAGATCTTTTTCTTGATTATGTAAACGGAAAAGACAATATAGTATGGAAAATTTGCATTAGAATCAATATACGCGTAAGCATTCGGCCTTACTAGCCTACAGGTTGAATTGACAACTGAATTTGTTGCATCGACCATAGAAATTGCAAAATATTGTCTTTAACCACTTGTAGATACCCTTGTAACATCAACTTATTTATTAGTAGCGTGCCTCGGGTTAGAAATTCATCTTACGCAGAACAGGTCCTTGTTTTAAAAAAACTTGGAGACATATATGTGGTTGTTATAGTCAAGTTGTCGCTAGAGGACAATGGTTAAGTCATCATATCTATCATAAATTTAAGTTGCCAGTTGGTAAACAATGTCTATTCCTTGTAAAACATTTGCAATAGAATTATTATTGTAATACAAATTGAATCAGGTTGTTGGAATAATTGAAGTATATTTTTAACTGAGATTTAATTTTAAAGACTTCATTTGAACGGTTAATATTTAAGTTAGATTACCACTTGTAGAAATCCAATGAAAAATGCAAATGTAATAATAATGCTGTAAAGAGATCATATCATATGTTACATGTTTGATAACTTGACCAGTAAATACTGATTAACTTACATATATTGTCCTGACTGTAAATTACTGAAGACAGAAAGATAGATTATTATAGATATTTTTTCATCCATCTTATAACTTATCATCCTTTCCGACGAAGTATCAAATAAAAACAAATTTTATACTTTCATGTAAATTAGTTGAATCTGATTGGTCGAGAAACATTTGTTAAAAAACACTATTACCCGCTGAATAATGAAGCCACGCCCTCCAGCGTAGCAGCAGTCTACGAGGGGTGATCAAAAAGTTTGCGAACTAATTGAATAACTTCCGAAAAAGAAATGATATGGGGTTTTAGTGTTGAAAATGTTTCAAAGTAGTCCTCTCCTACTTTAATGCGCATCTGCAACCATTCTGTCCATGCGCGGAATCACGTGATATAGGCGATCACGTGACATGCTCTTTAGCGTTCTGTCACAGATGCTTAGAATTTTTTTGGACTCTTATATTTCTTACCATGCAAGTTATTTTTTGCAACAGGAACATTTCATTTGTCAGAATTGTATGGAACGCCACAGCTGTCTTAAGGGTACAAGATATATATCTTAGTGTCAAATCGATATAACATTAAGGCTTCCCTTTATATCATTAAGTCTATTTTATATATTATGTAGTACAAAAAACACATCATAACCTCAATTTAATATAACATTTAGTCTATCCATTATATCATTAAGTCCTCTTTATATAACATGTAGTCCGTTCTCTATATCATTAAGTCAAATTTATATAACGTATGGTCCATTCTTTATATCATTAAGTCCAATTAATATAACATGTCCGTTTTTTACATCATTAAGTCCTCTTTATATAACATGTAGTCCGTTCTTTATATCATAAAGTCCAATTTATATAACATGTTGTCCGTTCTGTATATCATTAAGTCCACTTTATATAATATGTAGTCCATTCTTTATACAATTAAGTCCAATTTATATAACATGTAGTCCATTCCGTTTATCATTAAGTCCAATTAATATAACATGTTGTCCGTTCTATATATCATTAAGTCCAATTTATATGACATGTTGTCCGTTCTGTATATCATTAAGTCCACTTTATATAATATGTAGTCCGTTCTTTATATCATTAAGTCCAATTTATATAACATGTAGTCCATTCCGTTTATCATTAAGTCCAATTAATATAACATGTTCTCCGTTCTGTATATCATTAAGTCCACTTTATATAACATGTGGTCCATTCTTTATATCATTAAGTCCAATTATTAT